>NW_028090067.1:19675527-19698027 GCF_014824575.4 Sturnira hondurensis
GGGGGGGGGGGGGGGGGAGGTAGCAAACATTATACTTGGAGACTGATTCTGCTTTTTCCAACAATTTATATTTATTTAGAACTGGGGGGACAGATCTGTGGCCTCCCAGGACCAAGGTGAGGCTACTCCTCCAGCAATTCAGGTTCGTTGTGTGAATTGTAATTTCACAAGACAATATCATATCTGTTAATAAACCAAATAGCCCTGGCTGGTGTAGCTCAGTGGATTGAGCGCGGGCCTGCGAACCAGGCGATCGCGGTTTGATTCCCAGTCAGGGCACATGCCTGGGTTGCAGGCCAGTTCCCAGCAGGGGACTCACGAAGAGCAACCGTACATTGATATTTCTATCCTTCCCTTCCCCTCTAAAGGTAAATAAATAAAATCAAAATAAAAAAAATAAACCAAATAAAGGAATAACATAATCCAAATGACAGAGTAATCACGCTATTGCTCCTGGCAAGGGAAGGTGAAGGTGATATGAGGTGTGCCTCTTTATATGAGGACACACTCTGGAGAGTTAGCAGTGACCAACCAAAAAGCTGATTTCCGGCAGCCAGTGCAAAAGTAAAAGTCCCTTTTGCTAGAGCACTGTTGCTAGGGAACCAAGAGGCCAGTATTAGAGCAGAGGGCTGAGCTGCTCTGAGGATTATCACTTCTGAGACCCGGGAAGGGTCTCAGACTTCTGCGAAGTTTAGCTCCACAACCCACCCACCGCAAAGAGTCGCCTTGGCCACTTGTAGGAGCAAGTGTCTCAAGGGTCTTGGGAGAGTTTTTAAGTTATGGAAGAGTCGCCTTGCCCTGACACTCTCAAACAGTCCTCCCACTCTCAGTATACATAGTAAATGTCCTTTTGTCGTAGTCAGCGGGGCTTATGAATGACAACAGATTAGAATGATGACTTCCTGGCACAACTGACTTCCAACTTCTATCAAAGCAACTTTTTTGTTGTTGTTTGGTCATAAACAAGTGGAATAAACCAACTTCACTTAAATCATAAGCAAATGTACTTGAAATAGATTAAGTTAACACCCAACACAAGGCTGTCTCCCCGTTGGACCAGCCCCAGGCAGAGTCTGGGGACGGCGGGTCCGGATGGCCGGCCAGCGGGAGACCCAAGCGGAAATGGATAACCCCAGAAGCAGAGACCTGGCGACTCCAGGGGCCCAGACGAGTGGCCTGGAAGCTCGACCGGGCCTTGCAGGCTGAGTAGGAGCCGGCCCAGAGGAGGCGCCGGGGCGAGGCCTCCCAGGCTCCGGGCTGCGGTGAAGTGGGCGGGGCAGGGAGAGCGGGACTGGAGTCAGAAGAGAAAGTCTCCGAGCCCCCGCGGGGCGGGGGGAGGGGGAGGGCGGGGGGAGGCTGGGGGTGGAAGTTGGGGGATAGATTACTCTGAGGACGGCGGACGGTGGGGCCCTGGGTTCGAGGGGGCCTGCCGCGGACCTGCTCTGTGGCTCAGGCGGGTCCTGGACTCTCAGTCTCAGTTTCCTTCCCGCGAAGATCGAGGGGCATCTTCGGGGATCCAGGCCTGGTGAGTCCTGGACGGGGCGGGTGGCGGCTGCAACCAGAGCTGCCCAGGAGGGGTCTCCTGGCTCCCGCAGCCGAGTTCGCTGCCCCGTAGAAACGCAGGGTCCGGAGACGGGGTCACCCCGGGGAGCTGCCGCAGCCAAACTCTGCGGGCCACCCTCCTGGGCTTCGGCGCGCTGGGCCGCGCGGAGGAGCCAGACGGGCTCCGGGAGGAGGTGGCCCCCGGGGAAGGCGTGGCCCGCGGGGACGTGGCAGGACAGTTCTTTTCGCGGACCGGGGAACCGAGAGAGCAGCAGCGCTCCGGCTCTAAGGCGTGAGCCGGGGAGGTCCCAGGGAAGTGACCCCTATTTCAGTGCCCACCGCGGGGGCCACGGACGGGTCGGTCCCACGCCCCAGCCTACTTCTCCAACAAAAGAATCCGGAAAAACCGGTGTACCGGCCTGGGAGGATTTTAGGGAGGAACACACATCCCCAGGCACGCGGCAGGGGAGGAGGGACATATCTGTGGCTTCCCGACCCCCTCTGCTCCCGAGTGCTGGGCCCAGGACCAAGGTGAGGTCACGCCTCCAGCGAACTTCTGTGATCAACTCCACGGACGCCCTTTCTAGATCGGCCCCTCCCCCATCCCAGGGCTCTGCTAACTTCTCTCATAGCCCCTGTCTTGGCCGGTCCTTACTTTATTTAGTATTCAATTAATTTGTAATTCGCCCGTCATGATTAATTTCTGTCCGTTTGTTTACAGCGTGTCTCCCCGTCTAAATGCAGGCTGCAGGAGGGAGAGTCTGTACCTTCCTCTGTTGTATTCCCAGTTGCCTCCACAAACACTTCCTGAGGGCCTCCCCAGCCCTGCGGGCGTTGGGTTTTGGGACTACAGCGGGAGCCAAGCGGAGGCCCTGTCCAGACGTTCTGGGGAGTTCTTCGTGGAATGAAGGAAGTCAGAACGAGGGTGTTGTGGCTGGGTGGTCTTGGGTCAGACCACCTTGGTGGTCAGGAGCAGTTTAGATAATGTGATCAGGGCACGCCTCTCAGATTAGGGGATTTGAATTAAAGCCCACAAATGAACTGTGTGCCAAGTGTGAGAAGGGAAACGCAGGAAGTTATAAAGGCACTTAACTCTGACCTAGCCTCAGAGGGCAAGGAGCTGAGGTCTGAATAATGAGTCAAGACAATAGGACCCAGCCCATTAAATTGCTCCTAGGAGCCTGGCCTGGCTAGGTGGTTTGGTGTGGAATTATTAGAGGCCTGGGAAGGCTTCCTGGAGGAGGCCTGGTGGTTTCACTGGGCCCCAGAGTCAAGAGTTTTCATCATTTAGGATAGCTTGACTGGGTGTGAGAATTGTTTTGCAGGCTCACTGGAAATCACGTGGTCAAGTGGTTGAGCCTTGTGGCCAGAAAAGAGAGGCCCCAGCCTCGCCCAGCAACTCTGCTGGTAAGTGAGCCATTTCCAAGATTTGCCCCCAGAAGGTGTAAGGGAATCGAACTGAGAGATCAAGCTCTGCTTCTACTGACTGTGTGACTCTGCAGTTGGCTCTCACTGCCCTGGGCCTCAGTTTTCCATGAGTCAAGAGGGCCAAGCCCTTGACGTTTGTCCTCAGCGTTGGCACGAAGGGGCCCCCAGATTAGGGGATGATTTAAGCACAGTGGTTTTTATGGGCTTGGGGTCCATTTTCTCTCAGCTGGGCCTGTTTCTTTGAATTTTAAAAAGCTGTGTCAAAACCCTGCCGTAACTCCTCGTCTGAATCAATCACATTAGCCTTTTCTCTGAGTCCTCTGATATCTGGCGTTTCTCATGACCTTTGCAGCAGCCCTTCAAAGGAAAGGCAGGGGAGACTAGCTCATTTCCCATGTGAAGCCACTGAGAACCTCAAGGCACACAGAGCTGGGGCCCAGGTCTCCTCCAGAGCCAGCACTCTTCCCCATAGGGACACAGGGGCTGCCTCCCTTTCTGATCTGTGGCGACCTCTCTTGCCTCACAGTTCTTATGGGAGCCATGAAGCTGAACAAGAAAA
The DNA here is from genome assembly GCF_014824575.4 of Sturnira hondurensis. Classification (NCBI taxonomy): domain Eukaryota; kingdom Metazoa; phylum Chordata; class Mammalia; order Chiroptera; family Phyllostomidae; genus Sturnira; species Sturnira hondurensis. The sequence goes on from NW_028090067.1 coordinate 19,679,057, forward strand.
GTGTGGCCCACTACGCACTAAGCAACTCTCCAGCAGACCACATGGGCTTCCTGCGCACTTGGGGGGGCCCAGGGACCCCGTCCACCCCCAGTGGCACTGGCCGAAGGTGCTGGTTTGTCCTCAAGGGCAATCTGCTGTTCTCGTTCGAGAGTCGAGAGGGCCGGGCCCCTCTGGGACTGGTGGTACTGGAGGGCTGCACCGTGGAACTGGCAGAGGCTCCTGTGCCTGAGGAGTTTGCCTTCACCATCCGCTTCGATGCCCCTGGTGTGCGTCCACACTTACTTGCAGCTGATGGACCCGCAGCCCAGGAAGCCTGGGTGAAGGCGCTGTCCCGTGCAAGCTTTGGCTACATGCGCCTTGTGGTACGTGAGCTGGAGAACCAGTTGCGTGATGCCCGCCAGAGCCTGGCCTTGCATCGCCATTCATCCTGGAAGGCCATTACCAGCCACTGTAAGCCCCAGGCTGTTGACCACTTATCTCCGGGTCTGGAGAAAGGCCACTCCCTCTCCAGGGATTGCAGCCCCATGGGCCTGGCAGAAGTGGCAGGCAGTGCGACAGCAGGGCGGGGCTCGGCTGAATGTGAGTCACAGGGCCCTGCCAGCCTCCTTCTAAGCAGGGGCCAGACTCCTGCATCCCCGGAGACCTCTTGCTTCTCTACCCTGCACAATAGGTATGGCCAGGAGATCCTGGAGCTGAGGAGGGGGTGGCTGCAGAGGGCCCGGGAGAGCCAGCCAAAATGTGAGGAACAGGATAGGCCCTGAACCTGGACCTTTTGGGTTCTGCCCTTGTCCTGCTGGTCAGGACATGAGGGCCAGTTCTTTTTCAGGAGTCTGATGTTTACTCATTTCCAAAGTTGATTTTTTAAAATTTGTTTTAATTTTTATTTTAGAGAGAGAGAAAGGAAGGGAGAAGAGAGAGAGAAACATTGATTTGTTGTTCCATTTACTTATGCATTCCTTGATTGATTCTTGCATGTGTCCTGACCAGGGATCGAATCTGCAACTGTGGCATATCGGGATGATGCTCTAACAACTGTCCAGGGCCAAAGTTCCTTTTTTTGAGGAGGGTTCCCTAGGTTCCAGATCCACCCTTGTGCCTGGAGTGGACTGAGGAATCATTGCTTGTAAACTCTTTATTTCCTGAGGCCCAGAGAGCAAAGGTGGCTTGCTCAGCAGTCATGGAGTGAGGGCCAAGTCTCCTGACACTGGGCTGGACTGGCCCTGTCTTCGGGAATATTAGTGAAATGGAGAAGGTAGGGAATATTACGTGCCTACAGACCACCTTGCCTTTCATCTACATGCCAAACTCAGCCACAATTTCCAACATGGGGAGACTCATGTACATTTAAAAACCAGAGGTTAGCTACAGGGTTGGTTTCAGACTGATAGTATCAGAGAAAGTGGATTTATTATATCATGGGGGTCTCTGGGGTTCAGCTTTTCCTGAGTGGTGGGAAGATTGGACATGTGACCCTCACCCTACAGTCTGGAACAGTCCTTCAGTGGGAGAGAGCCATCAGCCAATATAGAGGGATTCATGCTGCTCAGAAAGTGTTAGGGGCCCATCCTCTCTCCTCCTCAACCTGACTGGCCTGTCAGCAGATGGTGCTAGACCGTCACCCAGGAGGGACTGGTAGCTTTTATGTCAGCAGAAACCCTTACTGTGTTCTGTCCACAGCAGCCAGCTCCTGAAGCTAAGTGGGAAGCTGAAGAAGAGATGGGCAGGCAGTGTGGTTCTCCCAGGGAGTCCGTTTTGTGTTGGTTCTCAGTCCTGGGCATTCTAGGAGCTTTGGCACAGGATTCCTGGTACCCTGTGATAAATTCTTCTCTCCTGCCTGGCTCCCAGAGAGGTCTTCCTGCTTCTGGAACCACCTGGGAATTTGTTTACAGTCCTGCTTGTCATCCAGTGTTTCCCTGCCAAGACCCTCTCATTGCTACTCTCACCAGCAGGCCAGGTGTTTTCTTTTTCGATTGTTCTGGAAGGCAAAGTGGCTGGCTCCATAGAGCCAGAGGCCAGACTAGCCTGATGCCCTATGGACATGGTGACAATAGCTGGATAGAAGATGCAAAGCCTGGGCAGAGGATGCCCTCACCCCCAGTACACACAGTCTGTTTCTCTCTCCCTTACTGCGTCCTCCCGCAGCCCCACAGCCCAACTAGGGCTATAGGCAGGCTCAGAGCCTCTTAAGGCCAGGAGGCTGAAACGCGGGGCCAGCGTCCGGGACCGGTTCTTGGGCAACGTTTCCAAGGAAGAGGGGCCACTTTCCCAGCCCTGTTCTGGAGAGCTTCCCAGCCCCACTGCCCCTTGTTTTATACGGATACTCCAGGATTTTCTCTTTCCTATTGTGACAGTACTTTTTGTACGATTAAAACACTAAGCTTTTTATTACTCATTTCGGTCACTCAAGTTTATTTCAACAATCACACGAGGGCTGCTCGGCCAAGGTCTGGCTGTCCTGGATGGGGAACAATGATTGAAATCTGAAGCCTTCCCAAAGTCGATACTAGTTCACCGTCCCGCCTACTAGGCCTGGAATGAAGGGGGATTGGGGCTTCGCCGTCATCCTCGTGACGTCACGACGTCGAGCGGACTGCGACAAGTGCCTCCCTCCCACCGCGACAGGAACTAGGCGCGCGGCACCGAACGTGAGGCTGGGCCTCTCGTCTGCTCCCGAAAGCATCGCGAGGCCTGAAGCAGTGATCTTTCCGAGGGCGGTGCCAGGGCCTAGGTGCCAGGGATGGCGTCCGGAGCGGCTCGCTGGCTGGTATTCGCCCCCGTCCGATCCGTGGCTCTCCGGAGCGGACCGACCTTAAAGAAAGATGGCGGCATCTCCGCCGGACTGGGCGGCTCAGGTCGGAACCTGGTACCGTCGAGGTCAGTCATCGTTACTCGCAGCGGCGCCATTTTGCCCAAGCCCGTGAAAGTGAGTGTCTGCCTGGAGGCGGGGCAAAGGTGCCGAGGCCAATCATGGTTCGTCAACTTTGATTTGATAGGAGCAAAGGCCAATCAAACGGCGGCCTTAGACCGGAAGACAGATCTAGGATAAAATTTTGCTCTAATGCGCTAATTTTGACAGGCGGGAAGCGGAGGGTGTAGGTCCAGGCGTTGAGCTGAGTGTTTAGAGTCGGATCCTAGAAGATGGGCGGCAAGAACTGAGAAAGATGGGATTTTGCACTGTCTTATCATGGGGAGCGCGGTGTCAAAGTCCATCTCCGCAGCCAGAAGTCTGGGCTTTACGCGTCTAATATAGACAAGACGTGTGTCCTCTCTGCTCTGTCTACCTCAGAGTTGATGGGCTCAAATAACGAATTATAAAGGGGCTTTGTAAATGAAGTGTAGCTGAGATGGGCCTTATATTTTTTTAAGTGAGTTTTGACCTAGTACTTAAATTATGTGATTTGCAGTCCTGTGAGGTGTGCACGGGATGATTACAGTCATTGTTTTTACGAATGGAGAAGAGCATGTTTGTTGAGGGGGGGTGGTGGCGGTGGTGGTCAGAATGGTGAAGCCAGTGCCCCAAGCTAGCAGCTGAGTTTGGTCCAAGGATCCAGGTTTCTTGCTATTACAGCCCCAACCAGGTTCTGTTTTTTCCACCACTAGTGCTTTTACTTGCCCTCAGTACCCTGGGGCTTTCTAAGTAAAATGTAACAGTCCCGTTTGTTTTTTGACCCCAGGACTGCGTGGGAGTTAGAAAACAAATACACTGAAAAGCTGCACGCCTGGCCTCTAATAGTTCACACAAACGAGTGAATTCAGGGCTGTTTCATAGCAAGAAGCAGGAAGGCGTTTGGGAGGAGATGCTCTACGAAAAGGCATAGCTGAACAAGAAATGTTTTGGAACTCCATAGAAAAATACAAAAGGAAATGTTGAGATTTTATGCAACACCGGAGACCACTTATGAAGTTAATTTTTCAGTGTAAAGACATGCTCACCTTTCAAAACACACCTGTTTCTAAAATTTAATTTGGTGAAATCAAATTTCTCAGTCACCAGGAAACCTGTTACTTCCAGAACTCTGTAGAATATCCCTCACTGTACATCTTTTTCATGTAATCCATTTTCATGTCTTTAGTGTCTTCAAGTAGAGCCGAACCTTATTTCTATAGTCCATCCCTCAGTACTTTTTCACCCATTTGTTTATAGGTATCTGCAAGTAATTAGCAGGTTGTGCCCCAATTTTTAGATGTCTAGAGTGCCTTTATTCTTCCCTTCCGGCATCTGCTTTGATGCCCTAAGATCGCATTATCTCTTCTAATTTTTTTGCTCTGAATTTCCCAAGGGCTTTAAAATCAGGTTGCTTCTGGTGGGTCTGGGGTCCTTAGGGGGAATGACCCTGAGAGGGCCAGGCCTTCTGCCGTCTTGTCATAGTGGGCCCTGGGGCTCACAGCCGCCGCTCTGACCCTCTGCAGATGTCCTTCGGCCTTCTCCGTGTGTTCTCCATTGTGATCCCCTTTCTCTATGTTGGAACGCTCATTAGCAAGAACTTTGCTGCTCTACTCGAGGAGCATGACATTTTTGTCCCAGAGGACGATGATGACGACGACTAACAGGTAAGACCTGCTGTTCCCCTCCATGAACCAGGAGCGGGAAGGGGTGGAGAGGCTGAACCGATGGCCTGGTAGCAAGCAGCATCTGGATGCTCAGAGCAGAGTTCAGAGCTTTAATGAATTGACTCACTTGGTGGCTGTTTTTATTTTGCCTTTTCTCTGTGTTGGATGAGGGGAACTGTCATATTGACTTACAGATTCCCTGGGGTCCTTCCAACTGGGTTGGACCCCAGCCAGCCTTTTCATTTGCCTTTATTCTGTCTACCCCCAACTTTTCTCGACAATTAAAAAAATGATTTTTTAATCCTCACCTGATGTTTATTGATTTTAAAGAGAGAGAGAAACATCAATCTGTTGCCTCTCATATGTGCCCTAGTCAGGGATGGAACTTGTAAACACTTGGTGTATGGAATGACACTCCAAATCCACTGAGCAACCCAGCCAGGGCTTTTTTTTTTTTCCAATTTAATATGCTTTACACACGCACCACAAACAGCTTCATTGCACACTGAAATTTGGAAGCTGCAGATTCTCACCATGGACAGCCATGGTTACCAAGCTCTGCACTGGCACAGCCTGGACACGGGCACCACAGCCTGGTCACCATTGCCCACAAACCCTCCCCCGCAGTGCCTGTCCCATTCAGCTTTCTTGTGTTGACTCTGGTGCTCTGATATGTGCTGTGTGGTGGCATTACCGTCATAGATGAGGACACTCCTGATTCTTTAGTCTGGCATTCAAGGCTTGGCATGTTCTGGTCATACCTGTTGTTCTAGCCTCATCTCCCATATTCTGAGCCACACACCTACCCCTAGTATTCACCATTTCTTGAATTCCCATGCTCTTACTTAACTCCCAAGCATCGGCTCATTGATCCTCCCACTCGGAGGGCTGTATCCCACTGCTCTTTCCACCAGTTCCTCATTGTCTTTGAGTCTTCCCACACACCTCTGCTGGAAAAGGACTGCCTCTCCTCTGACTGACCAGTACCTCTCTGGTGACACTCAGCATTATGTGTCTATACACATACACCACTCCCTCCCCCAAACTATACTGGACTCGGAACTTCTTGCTGGCAGGGAATGTGATTTTTATACCTTTGGGCCCCCAGTCCCTGGTCTGTGGTGAATGCTTAGTAAATGTATGAATGAACAGTCAAATTGATTCTGAACCGCCTCTCTCCTGTTTGGTGGAACCACTCTGTGGAAGTCTCTTCCAGCCTGTGGGTCAAGAACCGCTCTGCTGCCCCAGTTCACTGTGGCTTTCCTTTCTTACAGGTCAGGAAGTGCGGGAAAGAGCAAGCCCTAACTGCATTAAGAAATGGTGATGCTCACAGCTTCTCCTCCCTGCCTGTCAGCAGAAGGGCCCAGGGAAGCCTCCTGCATGGTCTATGACCACAGCCCAGAGTCCCAGGCTCTGGGAGGGTCCCTGAGTTGTGCTGTCCACTGAGCGCAATCAGATGAATAAACATGATAAACATCAGCAGTGTGTAACTAACTGACAGCCGTAGTCTCAGCATGAGTAGGCTCTAGCTGTTCGTTCTCCACTCTGTGACGTGGGCATTCTTCATGATGTCCTTGGTTACAACCCGGGATCTCCAGGCCCCTACAGGCCCACAGTTATGGGGGCCTGGGGCCTATTTTCATTATTTATAAAACCCAGCAGAAACTCTTCCCTCAGTGAGGCTGCACAGGTGAATTAAACCTTCAAGCCTCTTTTTGTGTTGAGTAACACTAGCTAATTGTCACATAGCAATCAATCATAGAAGCTTTGGTTATTAGTTTAAAACTACTTGAAAAATACTAAAATGATTCTTTTAAAACTTGGGTCCTTAGTTGAAGGGATAATCAAAGGGTTGTCGGTGCTGAAAAATTTGGAAACCCTAAGGATGACTGTAAATACTGAACCCCCTTTTCCAGGATTTAGACAGTCCAGGGAAGGAACAGAGGACTGTCATCCAAATAAAGCAGATACATCCAAATACTGACCCATTAACCTGGGTCACTATTCAGTGTCCCTTTAAAGCCACACCACTTTGCAAAAACCAGTTGGAGTGTTTCTGTTCTCTGTGTGCTGAACATCTGTGTCCCCAGCAGGGAGCCTAATTGACTAGGAAATTAATTTCATCTTAAGGACCTGTCTGTGCTTGTTGCAAATGGAAGGGCTAGGCCTCTGAGCAGCCATTTTCTTCAAAACCCAGGAAAAAACAGCTTGGCTCCTCTGTTCGACTTCTGTCCCTCTCCAACAGCAAGAGCTGGCTAATTTTGGAGAATTGTGCCAGACCACTAAACTATCCAATCCTGGAGGCCGAAGAAATACAGATAAATAATGATGCCATCCCCTCATATCCAGTGTGACAATTTTGGAACAGATGGCCTCATCTTTCCTGTTTATAACACGCGAGGCTCTGAAAAAGAGAATCCAGTTTAATTTACAGGAAACCCCACACTTCAGGAAAAGGGAACCAACAGGTGGTGTGTATACCCTGGACACACTTGTTCAGGCAAAAAGTGAGACCAGAAACGGAACTTCCCATTGGTTCACCAGGGGAATGCTATCATGAAGGGACCATCATATACTGAGTTTATTCATACTTTGATGTATTTAAATATCAACATGCACTGAATAACTTCATGGGTCATGGCCAACATAGAACTTGGACAGGAAATCCTTTGGCCTTGGTGCTTCTGTCTCACGGAAGAATCGCATGATGTGGGTCCGCTGCTTCCACACTTGAATCGTTTCCTCTAGTTCCATCTTTCCCTGCATGAGCGAGGAGAGAGGTCTTTAGTCAAAATGGTCCAGTGAAAGAATACAACACTGAAGGCCAGGCTTCTGTCTTCTGCTTGGCACTGACAGGAGTGACCTGGGTGAGTAACGTACTCGGTCTAGACCAGTGTCTGCATCTGGAAAATGAGGTGTTGGACTAAATGATCGTTGGGGCCTTTCAGATACTCCTTAATTGCGGCTAACTGGTCTAAGGGGAGAGACTTACGGGTCAGCAGGTTCCTGCTCCATGATGCCTAACCTGACTGGCTTAGCTTCTATTTCTACTTAACATGCTAAAGCCCCTTCCCACTGATGCTTGTGTGACTGGGGAGAGACGGAATCAGGGCCAGGATTTGACCCCTTTACACAGGACTCAGCCAACCAGCCTATTTCTTCCAGCTGTAAACTGGCAACCAGGTGGAGCCATAACTTCTAGGAAGGAGGTTAATAAGAATTCCAACTTTTATCCCTATACCTTATTTTTTAGTTATAAAATGCAAGCTCCAATGGATTTTCCCTTGCACAGTTTTACAATCTATTTAACCAGATGATAATCTCCAGGTTCCTTTGAAACACTAGGCAACAGTTGCTAACCCAGCAGTTACTTTTTAATCTTGGAAACAAAATGTCCACCTGGGAAGACTGGAAAGCTCTGACAAGTCTTTGGAATCCTTCAGGGAAGGCCAGTTACCTTAATGACCAGAAGATCCACCACTCTGGGGTCTGTGACGTGGGCATTCTTCATAAACATTTCTCGGACTTTCTCCCGCCCCTGTTTCACAGAGATGTCTAGCTGGAATAAGTTCACTAGAGGGAAAACATGATTCAGGGTAGAAGTCTTATGGTTAAGATGTTGTTAATTCAGTCAATGGACAGTCATTAAACACAAGTTGCCTATCCACCACACTCACCAAATGTTAGCCTGGCCCTACGCTCGGTGCTTGAGGATGGGAAGAAGCGTGAGATGTGGTGCTAGCCCTCGAGTGTATGTTTTGTTTGGGGAGATGACCAGTATAGCATAGTTCAAGTGTGTGAACAACCTGGGCTCAAATTCCAGGTCTGTCCCTTCCCAGCTATGTGATCCCGTGTGCATTCGCTTCCCTGTGTCTGAGTGTGTGTACAAGTGAAATGAGGACAGTAAAAGCACACGTAACTCCAGAGTGGTTGTGAGGATCTGAGACAATGCAAGATGCTTAGAACAGTGCCTGGCATGGAATAAGCCCTCAATGAGTGTTAGTGTTATTATTATGTGGAACATCTGGCAAAAGATAATGGGTTGAAATCCTGAAAATGGTGTGGTGTGGGTTGGCACACCACACAAAGGTAGCAGTGAGGGAGACTGCTGCGGGTTTGTGCAGGGATGGAGGCTTCAGTCCAGCCAGCAACTACCATGACAGATTCCCGGGGGAAGGGGAGAGAAGTTTATGATGTAGGTCCTATTCTCTCAGTTTTAAATTCTAATGGGAGGGACTGCTACCCATGAATGCAAACATGAATCACCATATTCAGCAACCCCTGATTAAATAAATGCCTAAAACCATGGCACAAACTCCATGACCTGGGACTTCGGTGAAGCACATGATGTCCTTTAAAAATTCGGTTTTAGCCCTGGATGGTGTGGCTCTGGACGGAGTGCCAACCTGCATAACCAAAAGTGGCTGGTTCATTTCCCAGTCAAGGCACATGCCTGGATTGTGGGCCAGGTCCCCAGGTGGGGGTGCGCAGGAGGCAATTGACCAATGTTTTTCTCACATATTGATGTTTCCCTCCCCCCGCTAAGAATAAATAAAATCTTTGAAAAAATTACAGTTGGGGCTTTTTTAAGGAAAGATATGAGGAATCTTCCCCTGCTATCAGTACAACCCTCCCCTGAAACATTTTTAAAAATATTTTACTTATTTATTTTTTAGAGAGGGTAAGGGAAGGAGAAAGAATGGGAGAGAAACATCAATGTGTGGTTGCCTCTCATGTGTTCCCCACTGGGGACCTGGCCTGCAACCCAGGCATATGCCCTGACTGGGAATCAAACCGGTGACCTTTTGCTTCACCGGCCTGTGCTCAATCCACTGAGCTACACCAGCCAGGGCTCCTCCCCTGAATTTTTATACTAGATTCCTGTCCACCATGGAAAAAAACAAGGTGCCTCCAAGTGTACCCAGGGAACTGGCCCCACCGCTCCCATGTCTCATAGCCTCCAAGCCACACACTGGGGCGCTGGGTGTGTGAATCTTCTCCTCAGGAAAATGTCACATGCACAAATGCAAAGTTTTGCTTACAGTGTAAGCTCACAGATCCCTGAATGCCCATCCTCCCAGCTTAGCGACGCTTGTCTCAAGAAAGATTCCACCTTTGTCCTTGGCTTGTTCCTCTCATCCTGAGCCCTGAACACAACCCTCCACTAGTGAGAAAGGCCTTCTGAATTGTCCTTTGGTCTAAATCAGTGGTTCTCAAACCAATAGTGACTTTCCCATGCATGCCCCCCACCAACCACCACCAATATTCCAATATTTGGCAGTGTGTGGGGGCATTTTGGTTCGTCTCGGGGAGAATGCACTTGGCACCTAGAGGGTAAAGCCAGGGAGGCCGCCAACATCCTACAACGCCCAGGACAGCACCAGAAAACAAAGAATCATTCAGCACAAGGGGCACTACTGAGAAACCCCAGTGCAAATCAATTCCAAGTGTTCCTTACCTCCCGCTCCTCCCCGTAACTAGAAAGGGTTCTGGGCACTCATAGAAGTATTCTTTCTGCTAGGGAAACATGTTCTGAAACCTCTGAATCTAAATACGCACTCCAAACAGTGACTTGCTACAGTCACTGCCCACACCCATTACCCATCTGTCCCCTTAAGGCACTTGCATTGCAGTCCCTGAACCAGTAGTTCACTCTCGTTTCTCCCTCCCTAGCCTCCCTGTAAGTTCTGGTCATCAACAATATCTCAAAAAGTCAGCTGGTGGTCAGGAACTCTGCGGAGGAGCAGTCGGAGGAGCAGTCGCAGCTCCTACCCATCAAAGTACTCCTGCAAGGAGTCTCCTGCTGGGGTGATATCAAATATCAATGGTGATAACAATAACAATACAAAGAACAGTAGCAGCCAACATTTAATGCTCACCTAAGTGCCAGCCCTATCCTAAGCCATCTAGATATTAACCTATTTAATGTGGTGACTCTCTGAAGAGGGTACTATTATTTCCTCTATTACAGATGAGGAAACTGAGGCACAGCGAGATAAAATAACTTGCCCAAGGTCACACAGCTACTAAGGGGCAAGGCCCAGAGGCAAGTCCAGTCACCACCACATTCTCTACTCTTTAAACACAGGCAGGGACCTGGCGCTCTTCGGGGTGCTCTGGTGTGCCAGCTAGCCTGAAAAACACCTTCCCTCTCAGACCAGCATGATGGTCTGCATTGAAACACGCTAAATCGACAACAAAATATCCAGTCCCTGGCATGCGCACTGACTGCCCTTGACAGTTTAGATGGATTTCTCCCAACCTTCCTTTCATCGGGTACTCTGGGTGGGAAGCACTGAAGGCGATGATAAGAAAACCAAGTCTGTGCACCCTGCAGCTTATATTTTAATGCATCAGGTGAACAGACTGATTTTCTGACATCTAAGTGATTGCAGCGGTTCTGGAACAGTAGAGGGTAGGTGAGCAGGGGGTGGAGAGGAGTCCTAAGGATTCCTAGGGGCAGGTAGAAAGAACAGACGGAGCAAGACTTGGGAGACTGAAAGTGGGAGGGGAAAACATCTCACTGGAGGGACTGGAAAAAGCATCGCTGACTTATGGATGACCTTGGGACAGTCACCTCCCTTCTCTGGTTGTGCCTTTTTTGTGAGATGTGGGTACCAGGTGATCGCCCAAGCCCGGCAGCCACTTTGGCTATTCAGGTAATCTAGGGGCGTCTGTAAACACAGTTTGAAATAGTTTCTAAGGCTCGAGTGGACTTTGGGTTCCAGATCCACCACGGGCTAGCTTTGGCCCTTGGGCATGTCACTTCGCCTCTCGGTGCCTCAGTTCCCTTCCCTATAAAATTAGTATGTCACTGACAGTCCCTGCTCTCTCTCCAAGGGTTTCGTTAAGAATCACAGCGGAACATGGGAGCCGAAGCGCCGAACGGATATTGGACACGGCTGGTCTGAGCTCGGGTCCACCAAGAATCGGGTGACCCTCCTCCCCTGAAACGCGCGGGGTAGCCTCTGCCCAGGTTGGTGACCTCAGCTCGGCCCGAAAGAAAGCGGAGGCCAGGGCGGCTGCGACCTTGAGCGGCTGCCTCCGGAGTCCCGCGTACGCCGATGCCTCTCACCGGTGGTCGGCACCTCCCGATACCAGGCGCGGTACAGCTCGCGCACCCTCCGCTTGGCCTCGCTCATGTCCCGACTGAAAATGGGCTTCACCGAGCTGCTGGCCGCACCGGCAGCCCGACGGAGGCCGCTCGCCGCCATCTTGCCACAGAAACCACTTCCCAGCCCACCCCCTCACAACTCTCCTGCGGCCGGAGGACGAAAACCTCCTCTCATTGGCTAAACTGGAAAGCCACGCCCCCTAAACGCCGAGGGTGGAGGGGAGGACGGCTCTGGGGCTCGCTGATTGGCCCGGAGGCCTCAATCTCTGGGTGGGAGGAAATCGGCTGGAGGCTGCTCCCGCGGGCCTGCAGAAACGCGAGCTCGTCGGCGGGACGGCCTAAGCGCCGTCCCACGGCGCCGCCAGGGGGAGCTCGGGCCCAAGGCTGGCCGGGGCCGAGCAAGTGGCGCCGGGCCGCGGAGCTGCCTGCTCTCGGCGCCCCGCAGCCCTCCTACCAGCGCCTCGCAGCGCTCCTGTGGGAGCGCCCGTCCGCGCGCAGAGCTCGAACTTCCTCGCTCAGCTCCCGAGGCGCGGGACGCGGGCTCCCAGGTGACTGCCGAGGCAGGTAATGGCGCCCGACGGCCGTGGCGCCGATGTGGCCCCTCTGCATTTTTTTTCTCCTCGTAAATGAACTCTCTCGAAGCGCGATATAGATGCGAAAGCGCTTTCCTGCCCTTTGCTTCTCGGCGCTTTTCCACAGCCCGGGGAGGTAGGTTATAGCATCAGCCCCGTTTTGGACATTGACGTTTTCAACCCAAACTGTAGAGATCTGTGAGAAACAGCCCAGAAGCCCGCAGCTGGGTATCCCTTTCCTTCCCGGCACTTTTCTGCTGCGGTTATCTCCGAACAAGGAGAGCCTGCAAGCCTGAAAGGAACAGTAGCCCCTGACACGGCAGCAGCCGCACTAGTTACCTAGCCGTCTTTGACCGCGTGGGTCAGGTGGGCCCCGTTCGCACCCCCGTCGTACCGGTGAGGAAACCGAGGTGGCGCCGAGACCGCGCCGGTCGCCCCGTCAGGTCCTCCGCGGCTCCTTGACTCCGGCCTGGCGCTCGGGTGTCTCCCCAGGTGCCTTGCGACTGTGGGGAAGGGGCCGCGGCCGCGCTGCGCTGAGCCCGGCCCGGCCAGCACGGGCTGTGGCCCTCCCTCTGGCCCAGTCTCTCCCACTTGAGTTAAAAATTTGAATTCTAGTCTCCTTTTATTTTAAAATATACTTGTATATTTAAATGAATTCTACAAAAGAAAGTATGTCACATAGATAAATGATAAAGCACGATAATAAAACGAAAGCTTTTGAATGCCAATACCTAACTTAAGAAATGGTAATACAGTGAAAATATGAAGCATACAATGTGTACCTGGTAAGCACTGTTTTAAGTTCTCCCACCACACCTGTGAGATAAACATTGTACCCATTTTAGAGATGAGAAAACTGAGGCACAGACTGGGTTGCTTGACAGCTTTGGGTTGAGGCCTCCCAGGTCGTGGCTCCCGAGTCTGTGCTCTGCCTCCCACTGCACCTATACAGCATCTGCCTGTGTGACTCTACCCTGTCCATACTCCTGCCTCCTCCAGGTGTAACCTCTATCATGAATTTAGTATTTAATGTTCCTTTTCATTAAAACAAAAAAGGGACCTCTAAAACCACCCACAAGCTGGGGGAAAATATTTGTAAATCTTGTATTTCATAAGAGACTTGTAGCTAGAATATATAAAAGGTTCTTACAACTCAGTAATAAAAAGACAGTTCAATTAAAAACGAACAAAGGTGATGTCAAATGCTGATGAGGATGTAAAGTAGCAAGAACGCTCATTCATTGTGTGAGAGAATGCAAAATCAGACAGCCACTTTGGAAGACAAGTTAGGAAGTTCTTAACAAAATGAGGCTTTTAAAAAAGATTTTATTTATTTATTTTTAGACAGAGGGGAAGGGTCGGAGACAGGGAGCGAAACATCCATGCGTGGTTGCCTCCCACGTGCCCCCCGCACTGGGAACCTGGCCGGCAACCAGGCATGTGCCCTGACTGGGAACGGAACTGGCAATCTTTTGGTTTGTAGGCCAGCGCTTACTCCATTGAGCCGCACCAGCCGGGGAAAACTGGAGCATTCTTAACGTGACTCAGCAGTCCCACTCCTTGGCATCACCCAATGAACTGAAAAGTTACGTCCACAGAAAACCTGCAGTGGATGTTTGTATTCTTGATTGCCAGAACGTGAAAGCAACCGGGAAGTCCTTTAGGAGGCGAATGAATACATAAACAGCGGTACCGGCAAACAATGGGTCATTCTTCAGCGCTAGAGAGAAATGAGCTATAACGCCATGAAAAGACGCAAAGGAAACCTAAGTGGGTATCACTAAGGGAAAGAAGCCCATCTATCTGGAAAGGCTACATACTGTGTGATTCCAGACGCACGACATATCGATAAAAGGGAAAACTATGGAGATAATGAAAAGGTCATTGGCTGCCGAAGGCTGGGAGGAGGGAGGGGTGAATAGGTGCAGCACAGAGAGCTTTTAGGCAGAGAAACCATTCTTTATGAGGCTATAACGGTGGATACATGTCCTTATACATTTTTCCAAACCCATAGAGTGAACCCTAATGTGAATTATGAACTTTGGGTGACAATTACGTGTCAGTGTAGGCTCGTTGATTACAACAAATGTACCACTATGCTGAGGGATGTTGGTAGTGGGGGAGGCTGCCAGTACCTGTGGGTAGGGGGAGGAGTAAGGTGTATATGGAAGTCTGTGTACTTTACCACTCAATTTTTCTGTGAGCCTAAAACTACTATAAAAATTATTTTTTAGGTAAGCAAAGGATTTGAATAACTATTTCTCCAAATTAGATATACAAATGACGAATAAATACACAAGAAGACATTCAACATTATTAGTCAGTAGTTAAATGTAATTCAAAACCATAAGATGCCACTCTCTGACTACAATGCCTAGAATAAAAAAGACAGACAATAGTGTTGGTGAGGATGTGGAGAAATTGAAACCCTTATACAATGCCGGTGGGAATGTAAAATGGTGCAGCCACTTTGGAAAATTCTGGTAGTTTCTTCTTTTTTAAGTATATTTTATTGATTATGCTATTACAGTTTTCCCAGTTTTTTCTCCCCTTTATCTCCCCTCTGCCCTGCAACCCTTAACCCTCCAGTATTCCCCCTACCCCCTTAGTTCATGTCCATGGGTCATTCATATAAGTTCTTCGGCTTCTCTGTTTCCTATACTATTCTTAACCTCCCCCTGTCTGTTTTATGCCTACCATTTATGCTTCTTATTCCTTGTACTTTTCTCCTCCATTCCTCCCCTCCCCTTCCCCAGTGAAAACTCTCAATATGATCTCCATTTCTCTAGTTCTGTTCCTGTTCTTGTTTTTTGCTTAGTTTTTTTTTTCGGTTCAGTCATTGATAGTTACGAGTTTGTTGTCATTTTACTGTTCATATTTTTTATCTTCTTTCTCTTAAATAAGTCCCTTTAACATATAATGAGGGCTTGGTGATGATGAACTCGACCTTATCTGGGAAGTATGTTATCTGCCCTTCCATTCTCAATGAGAGCTTTGCTGGATAGAGCAGTCTTGGCTGGAGGTCCCTGCCTTGTGTGCATCTGATAGATTGGCTCTCTCTTAATCACTTACTTGTGCTTTTTCTGGAGCTTTGATCTGTTCTTTCATTTGAGCCATTTTTTGTTTTTGTTTTTTTTTATTTTGATGGGCCTGTTACATGGTGAGGGGCGAAGCTCCAGGTGTTCACCAGGGCAGGGTAACCCACTTCACTGTGTTGTGACCCTCTACGTGGGGGAGGGGTCTGAGAGGGAACAATGGCACTTGCTAGCTCTCAGCTGGATTTCAGTCACTTCCTCCGCTTCCTATAAGCAATTTGGGCCCTTCTGGTGCTGATTCCCATGTGGCTGGGTTTGTGTACATTCTAGAACCCTGTGGGTCTCTCCAACAGACTCTCCTATGAGGCTGGGAGTTTCTCCCGCTGCCACCTCAACCTTCACAGGTGTTTTCAGTCAGTGGTTTGAGGCTTTATTTCCCTGCGCTGGGGTCCTGGCTTGCGCAGTCCATCCCGTCCCCCAGTTGTTTCTCCCAGTTTTTCTGGACGCAAATGTGGGACTGCCCAGTCCACAGTCCACCACCTCCTAGGGTCCACCTGCTGCTCCCTAGCCCATCAGCTGCAGCCTTGTGCGCTCTGCTCCACAGCCTGCCCCCTCACTGGGTCCACCAGCTACTGCCCTGCCACAAGTCCTCTCCACCCAGCTGCCCATCTCCACCCCTCCTACCGGTCTGGATGAATGTGGCTTCTGTAACTCCTTGGTTATTGGACTTCCATGCAGTTTGATTTTCTGTCAGTTCTGGTTGATTTTTATTTTTAAATTGTTGTTGTCCTTCTTTTGGTTGTGCAAGGAGGCACAGTGTGTCTACCTATGTCTCCATCTTGCCAGAAGTCCTGGTAGTTTCTTACAAAGTTAAACACAGACCTATTATATGATCCAGAGATTTCAATTCTCCATATCTACCTTAGAAGAAATAAAAAACCTTTGTCCACACAGACATTGTGGTTGCTCTGTGTATGTGAATGCTCACAGCAGCAGTATTCACGATAGCCAAAAATAGAAACAACCCAAAAGTTCATCAACTGGAAGGACAAGGAAACAAAGTGCATAAACAAAATTTGGAACATCCATGCAGTGGAATATTCTTCAGCCATGATGAACCTTGAAAACGTTACGCTAAGTGAAAAGGGCTAGACACGAACAGCACGTCCAGGATAATTCTGTTTATATGAAGGGTTCACAAAAGGCAACTCTATACAAGCAGAACGTGGATTAGTGGCTGTGAAGGGCTGAGAGTGGAAATGAGGAGGGAGTGTAGCGTGAGGTTTCCATTTCGGCTGATGGAAATGCTCTCAAATTAGTTTGTGGTGCCAGTGCACGACGCTGTCAACTCACTAAAATTCACCAGCCTGTGCACTTACACGGGTGATGGGTCCGTTTTGTGGCATGTGCATTATATATCCACTATGCTATGGGGAAAATGGTCTCTGGTGAATTTTCAAATGCATAAAGTCTGTTATATTTTATTTATTTATTTAAATTTATTTTTAGAGAGAGGGGAAGGGAAGGAGTAAAAGAGGAAGAGAAATATCGAGGGGCAAAGGTTGCTGAGCCACAGTCTAGGCACATGCCCTGACTAGAAATTGAACCAGAAATGCTTTGTTTTGCAGGACAACGCCCAACCCACTGAGCCTCACCTGTCAGAGCAAGTCTACTATAGTATTTTAATGCTAAAGTATTTTAAGAAAGAAGTACTTTCTTGCTCTCATCACTTTAAAAAAGCAAAATGTCCTATTTGTCCTTATTAAAAACAGTGATTTTAGAAATCGGGAAAAGACAGCACAGTAAGAAAGTAAATATGCTCCACAGAATTGGAGGCAATGTGACAGAATGAAAAGAGTTTAGGGCCAGTCCCTGATGTCAGTTACAAGCTGTATGTCAAGTCACGGTTAATGTAAGACTTCCTTTCTCTAGGGTAAGTGCCTGGGACTGTAACTGCTGGGTCATAGGTGTGGTGCATATTCAGTTAAGAAACCACCAGCTGGTTTTCCAGGGCAACTGTACCACTGTTCCTACTAGCAAGGTGTGAATGAGATCCAGTTTCCCAAGGTCCTCTTTTGCACGTGTTGGAGCCACCTTTTTCATTTTAGCCGTTCTGATAATTCTTTAGGGTTGTCTTGTTTTAATTTATGTTTCCCTAATGGCTAGTGATACTAAACAGCCTTTCATGTGCTTACTTCCCATCTTACGGTCTCTGTAGGGAAATGTCTTTTCATGTCTTTTGCCCATTTGCCAATTAGAGTATTTGTTTACCTATTAAGTTTTGAGAGTTCGTTATATGGGGTGGGAAAAAGTAGGTTTACAGTTTGTGTGGAAAATAATACAATAATTAATAAATAATAACACAAGAATAAACTGTTTCTTTACTGACAACTGTAAACCTACTTTTGCCCACCCCTATATTCTAGATACTAGTCCTTTGTCAGATATGTGGTTTGCAAATATTTCCCCCAATCTAGCTTATTTTTTAATCTTTCCAACAGGGTCTTCCACAGAGCCAAACTAATTTTGGTGAAAGCCAGTTTATCCGTTTTTTCCTTTTATGGATTGTGTTATTGCTGTCAAACCTAAGAAAGCTTTGCTTAAGCCTAAGTCCAGAAGATTTTCTGTGATTTTTTAAAAAAACTTTTTTTACATTTAAGTACATAATCTATTTTTAGTTATGGTAATTTTTGTAAACCATGTTAGATTTAGGTCAAGGTTCCTTTTTTTGGCCTATGGATATCTGACTTCTCCAGAACTGTTTGTTGAAAAGCCAGCCTTCCTCTACTGAATAGCTTTTGCACCTTTTAAAAAAGTTAGTTGAGCATATCAGCTGGTGACAAATTCTTAGTCGTCTGTTTTTTTTTTAATTTTTAAAGATTTTTATTTATTTATCTTTAGAGAGGAAGGGAAGGAGAGAGGGAGAGAAATATCAATGTATGGTTGCCTTTCGTGCATCCCCTGCTCAGAACTGGCCTGCAACCCAGGCATGTGCCCTGACTGGGAATCAAACCACGATCCTTTGGTTCATAGGCTCACACTCAATCCACTCAATACACCAGCCAGGGTCTGTTTGTTTGGTTTTTTTTTAATCAAGAATTTCGCCCTGGCAGGTGTGGCTTAGTGGATTGAGTTCTGGCCTGCGAACCAGGGGGTCACTGCTTTGACTCGGAATCAGGGCACAAGACTGGGTTGCAGGGCCAGGACCCCGGTGGGGGGCATGTGAGAGGCAACCACACATTGATGTTTCTCTCTCTTTCTCTCTCCCTCCCTTCCCCTCTTTCTAAAAATAAATAAAATCTTTAAAAAAATGTCCTCAGGTAAGGATTAAATCTGAGAATTTCCTGATTTTGCCCCAGCATTCCTGATGGATATTTTCATTGGGTATGGTAGTCTGAGTTGACAGTTTAAACTTAAAAAAAAAAGCTGTGTGTTACTTCCTTCTGGCCCCTATGGCTTCTGAGGAGTAATCAGCTGTCATTCAAATTGGTTTTGAATGACAAAATCAGGGTATTGTTTTTCTCTGGCTACTCTGGAAAGGTTTTTTTTATTTTTCAGAAGTTTGTGATGTAGCTTTGTGTGGACTTGTTTGAATTTACCTTGCTTGGGATTGGCTCAGCTTCTTGGGTCCATCATGCCTCTAACAAAATTTGGAAAGTTTGCTTTCAGTATTTGCTCAGCCCTGCCCTCTTTCCCCTC